>NW_028250453.1:50000-57500 GCF_964263255.1 Lissotriton vulgaris
TTTGACGGCTAATACCTGCTCCTCCCACCAGCCCATATGCAAATTCGCATAGCTGGGGGAGAAGCAAGTGCCCATTGCCGAACCTTGTAGCTGTTTATAGTGCAATTTGTCAAATAAAAAGGTGTTATTATTAAGGCACCACTCTACCATCTGTAGTAACATCAACGAGTGTTGGTACAATGCTATTGGGCGTTTATTCAGATAGTATTCCAAAGCCCGCAGCCCATCTGTGTGTCTGATACTTGTGTATAAAGCTTGTACATCCAACGACATAAACACAAAATCCTGCTCCCACTGTAAATCATATATATGCCTTAGAAAGTCACCACTGTCCTGTATATAAGCCGGAAGATCTTTGACAAAAGGTTGGAGAAAGTAATCTACAAATGTGCTGGTATTTTCAAACAGGCTGCCGATGGCAGAAATGATCGGTCTTCCGGGTGGCTCTTTTGGGTCTTTATGGACTTTTGGGATAAGGTAAAGCTGGGGGATTCTTGGATAGTCATTTTTTAGAAAAGCTAATTCTGCTTTGCTTATTAAACCAAGGTTTCTCCACTTATATAAGTCACAGTGATATCTCTCCTGTATACCCACTATGATGTTGGGGCTCACTCTGCAGTAGCATTCTTGATCAAGCAATTGCTTCATTGCTTCATCATTGTACATTTTTAGTGGCCATAGCACCACATTGCCGCCCTTATCCGACCACCGCACGACAATGTCAGATCTCTTTTGTATTTTAGCCATTAGCGCACTGTACTCCATTCTCTTATTGTGCTCTTTCGTGCAAAAATGTCGTGTGCTCTGTATTGATAGTTCTTTCAACTCTCTGATGACATTCTCAGAAAAAAGGTCCAGTCCATCCTTCAGCAGTATGGGCATAAATATAGATTTCGGTTTGAAATTGGTTTGTACCGTTTGATATGTGCTTAAGTCTGCTGCGTTGGCTAGTTCTCCTGGTGTCATTTGGCTAAGGGATTCTTCATATTCAAGGGCAATCATGTCTCCTAGTACCGCCATATCTGCAGTGCTCAGGGTCTCAGCGATTCCTTGGCCTGTATCTTCTGGGCCCTTCTGTTTGCTGATGCTATTTATAAAATGTTTTTGCAGTTTAAGTTTTCTTACAAATTGGAACAGGTCTATCCTGGTTTGGGTGTAATCAAAGTTAGTTGACGTGCAAAATGTTAATCCCAGTGATAGAATTTCTGTTTCCCTAGTTGTAAGTTCAAGGTCAGACAGATTAATAACGGTGTTGTCCATGTTTTCTATTTGTGTGTCTTCCATTATTGTTTCCTGTTTTTTCTGTATTTTGGTTTTGTTTGTTTCGCTGTTCCGCCCGCCCCAGCGCCTGTCTTTTCTTCTTCGGCTTTTTGTTTTGTATTTTGTTTGGACTTGCCTTTTGTCCATTCTGTTTGTGACTGTTTCCGAGGCCTTAAGGATTTGAGGCGCTGTAAACGAAAATAAGACAGTTCCTGGGCCGGGTTTGGTACTTCTCCTGTGAGGACTAAGGAACTTACACTCTCTGGGTCTGACTCCAACGAGGCACTTAGGTCTGTTCCACTTGATGCGGGCGTCATTTGTGATCCACTTGACGTTGCCGATAACTGTTGTCTTTTAATATTGTCAAATTTTCGGGCAAATGTATAGATTCGGCCGTTCACATAATCATTTCGGTCTCTTTGAAACTTGATCGCTTTTCTTTCCTTTATTTCCTCTTCCAATTTAGAAAGCCTGTTAACTATTTCTTTCAATGCCACAGTTATTTCATCTTGATTTTCCCTTGATTCCAAATCCTTCATTATCTCTTCTATCCTGGTTATTATTTTGTCACGGTCACTTGCTGCATATTTCACCAGTATTTTCAACATATTTTGGGATGCCTGGGCATTGTTGTCTGCCCAGTCTTGTAGCATGGCCGGATCAGGATTTTCGTAGGTGGGGGCAACTAATATTCTGAGTCCTCGTGGTACTCTGCCCACGTCCAGGTATCTCTGCAGTGATTTTATCTCCCACCATTTTGATACTTCCTTTTTTCGTAGTTTCTCTAGTTCCGCACATAGGTTTTTAATACTATTGTCTTTGTCGGTGATTGTCGCCGTTTCTGCCTTTTTACTTTTTGTTCCAGTGCTCGTGTCTGCGTCCACAAATATATCCAAAGCGGCCGCTTCCCGCAATTTTTCCCATTCCGCAGACATGTCTCAAACAGATAAACGGATTGTACGTTTTCTTGTGAAAATCACTGCCTGCCAATGTGTAGTTGTCACACGCTGCAGGACTACCTCTCCCATAAACCTTTGCAGTGTTATGCTGCGCTAGTAACACAGATTTTCGCCGTCTTACCTGGACGCCCACAACTGCTCTCCAGCCTTCGCAGGGATCCGGCCAGTCAGCTAATCGTCCGTGTCACCAGCATTCATTTCTCCACGATTGCAGGTTTGGGGGGGCGCTGGGTTTCTCTCTTCTTGAAAGTTAGACCATAAGTTTTGTCCCAGTACCACAGCGCTGCCAGAACGAGGAGGGTCAGTGTAAGGATTCCCAGGAGCTTGAATCCTACGTATTATTTACCAATCCGAGACCTTCGGATGAAAGGAAGGCACTGACACCGTGATTTAAACTCAAGGAAGGTTTAATCCGACATGCTGCACAGACGCGTTTCGGCGGAAGCCTCCGCCTTGCTCACTTAACTCTGTTACAATAGGCATACGCTTATATAATGCTTTACATGCTGACACATCATGAGCAGAGTCACACAACATGATAGGCTGTTAGTTGTTATGACAACCAGTGAGTCATGGCTGCACACTCTATTCACATAGACACAGAAGAGTCTGTAGTTTTACGCGCAAAAACCTTCATGGTAACACGTTACTTATACTTTCAACAATAGCTGCTGGCTTATTACACGTAAAATTATATACCCAACGTTTAAATACATGATGTCTGTAAATTCCGTCCTAAATAAAATATACGTGCATACCAAAGTTTACATGATTAGTCATTGAATCATAAGCATTTAAATAGCTGCTGCAATTTTGTAACCAAACATGTTGCTTCACTTTGGTGCATAGGTAAATTAATATTAACCAATACCAATTCCTAGGTACTGCTACCTGTAACATTATCTCCAAGTGGACATATCAAAGTTTTTATGGCTATACACTGGGTTATAACAATCGAGTAACATTGTGTCCTGTTACACTATTATCGCTAGTCATATTGCGCCAAAGTGAAATCATTAAATAACAATCCCGATTCCTGGGTAGTGCTACCTGTGACATTGTCTCCAAGTGGACTGAATACTACTGTGCACACATATCTCAAAGGTTATAGGCGTATCTGTGCCTAACACCCAAATGTAAGTGCTAGCGCTACATTATCATATAGTTGTATTTGTGACAAAAACGTATGAAAATTAATAATAAAACAAATTAATCGCTCACATTGTGTCCCATGTTGTAAAATTAAATGTATCATTCAAAAAATACAGAGATTAAAACTGGAATGAGAAATATTTTTGCGGGTGGGTCTATACTTTGGATTCATAGGTGGACAGTCAAAGCTTCGTCTGAGTTTAATCCATTCGGGATTTTAGAATTTAACAAAATTATGTATCTTGACTCAAGACGTCGCAGGGCTAGTCTGCGATTCCCTCCCCTAGGGTTCTTTGGGACACTGTCTATTACATAGTAGGAAATGTGCTTGATATTGATATATATATACACACATATACACATATACATATACATATACACATATACACATATACACATATACATATATATATATATACACATATACATATATATACACATATACATATATATACACATATACATATATATACACATATACACACATATACACATATACACACATATACATATATATATATATATATATATACATACACACACATATATATTACCTACTGGCGGTAGCCAGTAGATATATATAGTTAGGACCTAGTTTCCATAGGAAATCCCCAACATTCTATTGGGAATAACTTTGGCGCTGGTTGATGAATCTTCGCAAATTTCTCAAAGAAGATGGCCCGCTCCGCTCCTCTCCTTCCCTGAAAGTTTTGGGGGGATTAGTCAAGTGGGGGCTGAGAAAAAAGGGGGGTCCCAAAACGTGTTTTCCCCATGTTAATTTCCATAGGACCTTTAGACACGGCTACAGCTTGAACCGCTGAACAGAATTACATCAAACTTGTCAAAATGGTAGAGTCTGGTACGCAGATCACGCTTTTGGTTAAATAGTGTAAATCCCTCCAGTAGTTCCTGAGAAAATTAAAAGAGAAAAAAATATATATCTGTAAGCGCGCACCGTGCGCGCACCCTGCGATTTTTCAGAAAAAAAAATTGGGGGGGCCTTGGGGGGCTTCTCTCTTTTATTTTAATTTCTTTATTTTAATATCGAGGGTGCCCACCCCTCGTTTTGCCCCCCTAGATCACCGCCGCGGCCCGAGCCGCCTCAAGATGGCCGCCGCCTGGTTGTGGGCGTGGCCGGGAGGACGTGGTTTCCGCTTCCACCCGTGGTTCCAGCGGGGGTGGCGGATTGCCGCTGAAGGGACGGTGACAACTCTAACCGGTGACTTTTATCAAGGAAGGAAGAATTTGTAACAATAGTTTCTAAGCGGCGCTGTCATATATTAAACACGTATAGCCATGACTTCCTTTAATAAGACAATGTTGTTCTTATCAGAATGATGAACGGCCGAACATTTCCTGCTGAGGTTAGAACGTGTAACTAGAAAGTTACAAACAAATTACCGAACATGCTTTTGGTCCATAACGCTATCTCGGTGTGGTAAGTAGTATCATCTCTGCGTCATCTAGTAGAGTGAAATGTGCATCACAGCTGGAATTATAACATTACATGACAAAGAACCCCCACAGTACAGCCGCATACGTATAGCCTCAACAAGTTCCGTCACTACCTCATGCGGCAGGTTCGACGCCACCTTTACAGAGCAGAAGTGCACATAAACACGAGGGGCTTGGCCGTCCCCGCGGAGCACACCTGTGGGCCTTCGGATGTGTACATGCACTCCAGCTGCTGGGCGATGCAACCACCTGTGACAGATCACGTGACGGCTGGGTACACGCCGCCAGCTAATATTGACCCTGCAGCCCTACCAGAGTCACTGCACAGACCTGTAAGGTACAACAAGCAGCTTGGCGCTCCCTGCCGGCCGCGTGACATACGACAACAGCACTCCAGCAAATTCGAGCACTTCAGCTGCACATTGTTTTAGTAGGCCAACTTGCTAAATATTGAGCTTTGCACATTGTTCTATACTAGTCCGATGAAATGCTTGAAGGGTATTCTACTTAGTAAATACAAATATCTTCTGAAACATCCAGGCAACCCAAATAATGGTTTGAATGTCAAACCATGCCTTACTATAGGTTCTGACGTCAGCCACGTGCTGATCACACATATGTTTCCCTGGGTATCTCATGGGTCATTCGGAGGACGTTTTAAAATCGAACTGTTTACCATCACCCTAAAAACCAACTCAGATAACATTTACAAACGTCAAATCTCTACAACATTTCCACCTGGAGACGCAAACACCATGGCTAAGACATCCTATTTAGAAGCGTTACAAATAAGCACATTGTTTCATTTTGTGGGCCAGGCTACTTTGTATCTGTTCAGCTACTCGCTTCTGCGTAAATCCAGCGACGCAACATGGCGGGACTCTATAATGTGAGGGCAAGCCCGAGCCTGCCTCCGCCACTGTTGCACTCAAGACCATATTCTGTGATCATTGACTGATGTCTGTTTTGTCCAGTTACCAGTTCCAAGTTGTACCCTCAAAATGGCGGGTACAAAAAGACCAGTTCCGTGGTTGTGAGAAACCGGCGTCCCTTTGGTGTGCATCTCTCGCTATTTAATGGTAATATGTGTCGTTGTGCAAAGTACTCAGAATACTCGCACGATCAGGGTGTTATTCAACCATTTACCCTTTAAGGACAAGTGTAATATTCAGCCATTACCACTGCTAATGACGACGGCGATACATTCCTGCATTTGCATTCTTAAAGACTGGGGTTATATTCACCCATTCACGCCCTTAATAAGCCCAGAGAAGGGGCCGTTGCAGTACCTGCTGCTAAATGTTTCTACTATGAGCGTGATTAGGGGTGGATCTGAGAAGTTGTCGAAGCTGCAGGGGGGTATCACAACGCCCTTGAATTTGGAAGGGGGGGGGGGCGGCGATGCACCAGGCGGACACCCCACGTGCAGCGGAGGGGTGTGGTGCCACGGTGTGAGCGAGGCAGCGGGGAGTGTGTCGAGGGGTCAGGGGTGGAAAGAAGGCAGCAGGACGAGCTGCTCCAACGTGAAAGTGGAGGTGCGTCTCTCCGTCCCACGAACAAGCGAGGTGAGCAGAGGTCGTTCGGGGAGGCAGGCTTCAGTAAGCTGCTTGTCAGAAACCAGTGGGAAGTGACAACAAATTGCCTGTGTTGAATGAAAGCATTGCTTAAAACTTTTGTTTGTGGCAGTCTTTTGATGAAAGACACGAGGCCAAACCAAAGGCAGACAAAGGGATTTTCAAACAGAATCTGACAGTAACAGTAATCTTTGTCCAGTATGGGAAACTAAACTCTACAGGTCTCTTCAAAACTGGGCACCATATCTCACATGCCTCTTCCACAAAAAGCAATAAAGCTCGTTTTGTCTATTCCTGAAGTAGGTACAAACTTCCCAAATTCCACTCCGCCTGATCCAGAAGGGGTCGGAGTTCCCACACCCAGTTTACTTAGCAACACTGGACTCAATTTCACCTGCCAGGAATCCACCCGGAAATACGCCAAGAAGCTTTGTTCTGCAGCGGCCAGGCCTCCTTTCTGATTTACATTTCTGGAAACGGGTAAAAACGGTGCTGCCCATGCCAGAAAGAAGTTTTTTATTTACCCCCCTACTCCGCACCCCTATCCGTCGCCCCACCAGACACAGAGCTTAGAGCAGGGGTACATGCATGAGTTAATCCTCATGGAATTCATGGAATCGAAAATTCTCTCTAGTATTATGACAAGTAAATTTGGCCCACACGGTTATTCCTCACACCATGGTATTTCCATATTTGCACAGTTTTCGATGGGTGTTCCTACACAGTAACGTACATTTTACATGTGCAGTTTGTGCCCCCTGGAGCCAAGCAATTAGTAATCAGGGCCCATGTCTCTTTCAGGAAGGTACACAATACCCCACATGTTTCTCCCACAGCTGCACACGATGTGCAAGCTAAAACCTCCAGGAATTGACACAGAACTAAAAATCGTGCATCCTGTACTGGACACAATATTTTGGTCAAGTCCCCCAAAAATAAGCACCCCATTCCAGATGTTGTATCTACAGCTGCACATGGTACCCCAGGGGACACGTCTGGAGCTGGTCATATTCCTCAGGTTGGTGCTTCCCAAACAGGATACAATACTTCAGGTCTGGCATGCAGAAATGAACATAATATGACAGATGTAATATGACAGA
>NW_028250453.1:65000-72500 GCF_964263255.1 Lissotriton vulgaris
GCCTGTGTGTGTGCCCGGTTCTTCTGCTTGAGGGGCCATGGTCGTGATATATATATATATATATATATATATATATATAATATACACACACACCATGGGAACCTGACATGTGGATGATCACATTAGATATCACTAGTCTGTATACTGTAATTGATCATCAAAAGGGTATGCAGGCAGTCCGGTATTTTCTTAAGGGAAGATCACTTGAATATTCTGAGCACAATGAAATGCCCTTAGAATTTGTTGAATTTGTTCTTCATAACAATATTTTTCTCTTTGATAAACAGCACTACCGGCAAGTGATGGGAACCGCGATGGGCACCTTCTTTGCCCCCAGCTACGCGAACTTGTTTGTGGGCTGGTGGGAGAAGCAGGTGGCCTGGGCAGAACCTTTTAATGAACACGTGAATTGTACTGTATCGTGGTATAGGTACATAGACGATCTATTTATCCTCTGGAAGGGCCCCAAATCACAGGCAGAGGCATATATTGACCAACTCAACAAGAATTCTCTTAATCTCCACTTCAGTGGACAGATGAGTCAGACTATGGTATCCTTTTTAGACCTACAAATATTCATTCATGATGGTAGACTTTTGGGCGCTAGAGGGCGCACGGCAAGATGGCCGCACTTATGCGAGGCTCTGCCAGACTGAGCCCAAATCCGTCCAATATCCGCCCCATCCAGCGTCTACTAACTAATATCACAGTGGTGATTTATGCCCGACGGCTTGCGGTGTTGATTTAAGCTGTTCCCGGGCGGCGGAGCCCTCTGGCTGCGTGTACTGGTGCGCCTTTTCTCCTGCCGCGAGCTCCGTCGCATGGCGGCTGGAGCTGGCCTACGTCTGCTGGAGCCCGCCTGGTGCCTGGTGCGGTGAGCGAGACCCGTCGACCAGCGGTGCTGTGCCTTGGAGGTGAGGGAAGACTGCCGTGCCTACCGGAGCGCAGACGGAGAGCGTTTTGAATGCGAGCGGCTGTTCTTGGCTCCGGGACTGTGCCGACTAGCTGCGGTGGGCCTACGCAACTGCCTGAGCTGATAGCGGTGAGTGGGGCTGAGGCCTAAGGGAGGCCGGGGCTGCGGAGGCGGCGTGTGGCTGACCTGGGCCTGGCTGTGCGATCTGCGTTTGACGAGGGCGGGGTGTGGGCCGGAGCCGTTGGTTTACGGCAGCTAGGAGACTGAGGCTCCCAGGAAGCTTCGGGTGCTCGCGGGCCGCTGGGCTGGGGGGCTCATTTGCCTCCGGGACAAGCAAGCTGTAATTATTGACATTGGCTGCTGCAGACTGCCGGGCTGCTGGGGACAGCAAGGGAAATGGAGGCCTGATCCCTATTGATATCAGATAGCCTGAGGGAGTGATCGATCGGCGAGTGGACTTTGGCCCTAGTGGTTGATATCAACTGCTGCTAAATCTGGATTGCTGAAAATGGCTTTGGTGGTACGCCATTGTATATTCTTGCGGTGTTACGTTACTGCACGTGTTACTGTGAACCTGCTTGACTGGCGGAGACATCCAGCTGCCCGCTCTATCCTCATTGCAGGGGTCTTATTGCTACTGGTTTCCGTTTTCTTTGACTATTGGCGCCATGGGCAGGCCTGAGCAGAACCAACCAAAGCTTAACTTTGACACGCGCAAGTCTGCAATGTCCTCCTCTCAGGCCACATCTGACGCTGAGACAGTGGGAGCGTCGGGGGGAGCGCCGAATTTGGAGGCCACACTCATGGCTATGCAAAAGACATTACAGTCCATAGAAGGTACTATGGAGGCGGTGAACCACAGGCTTGACCACATGTCCACGCAATTTGAAAGGCAGAATGAGAGAATGGGTGAAGTGGAAAAGAGGGGGTCAGCTACGGAGGATGGCCTTACAACAGTCACTGATAAAGTATTCAGCATGGAGCGGGTGCTGGCAGTTATCCAAGCTAAGAATGAGGAGTTGGAGGGGCGGTCCCGGCGCAACAACATCCGCGTCACGGGGCTGCCGGAATCCACGAATGTGGGCAGGATGGAAGACTTTATGGAGCGTTTGTTTGTGGAACTATTCGGGTCCGACCAGCTCTCCCGAATGTTCATTGGGGAACGTGCACACCGCTCTCTAGCGAAAAGACCAGTGCCGGGTGCGCCGCCGCGCCCCATCATCGTTCGCATTTTAAACTATAGAAACAGGGATGTACTGCTACGCTTGGCACGGGAAAAAGGTACTATTGAATATCAAGGCAGCAAGTTGGAGTATTTTCCTGATTTTACTTTGGCTGTGCAGGCGGCGCAGAAAGAGTTCAATGGCGTGAAACAACTTCTCCGGACAGAGGAAATACCGTATGCCATGTTGTATCCTGCTCGGCTACGGATAGGTGCACCTTCGGATAATAAAATCTTCACCTCGCCGAAAGCTGCCATGGAGTATGCCAAGAAACAGAAGAAGTGTAAGCGTGACTCCGCGATGGCGCAGGAGGGAGGTGATGAAATGAACGAAAATAGCTCCACGAAACCCTGAGCATAACGTGCTGTTTGGTACTTGAAATGATGATCACGGGAGCCTTTTCAAGTTGGGATTGCTTGCCTTGATTGTACTGTTTGCCTTGCTTTCTCTAGGCTAATGCAAAGCATATGCACTGTTGGGGTTAATGACTTGTGAGAAACAAAGTTTAAGACTGTAATATTCTGATGGTAATGCATTGTTATGTGAATGGCGTCTCGCCCCTTCAATTGTGATGCTTGGGAGCAGGGGCGGCTCTAGGCTCATGGCGGCCCTGGGCAGGGAGCGTAGGTAGGGGGCCTGGTCGAGGGGGTCAGGGCGGTGCGGAGCGCGTAGGCCAGTGAAGAGGGGGGGGGGGTTCAGGGTGTTTGGAAGTGGAACAGAGCCGGAGGCCGCCAAATCCCTGCCAGGGGCCACCACGCAAATATATATCCATGCACAGAGGATTATTATATTAAAGATATATATTGGCGTGGTGGCCCCTGGGGTTTGGTGGCCCTGTGCAGGTGCACAGCTTGCACATGCCTAAGGCCGGCCCTGTTGGGAGTTCTAGCAGTAGCGGGATGCAGGCTCCTGGTGGTAGATGTAGGATGTTCACTCTTGTGGCTTGGTCACCTCCCGTTTTTCCACATACGGGAGTTCTACACCTCTATGCCCCCACTTATGGGAGTACCCCACAATCTATTTGCAGTTGGGATGGGGGGGGGGGGAGTTTGGGGGGTTGGAGATGGCTTCGGCAGGTTGGGGAGCTGAAGTGGGTGGGGGGATGGAGGGGGAGAACAGGGGTTTACAGGTTTGTTTTGAGTCTACCACTGGTGTGGGAAGGGGGGGGGAAGGGGGGCCAGGGGATGGATTTGGCAGGTTGAGGGTGCTGAAGTGGGTGGGGGGTCGGGGTGGGTGGATTGCGGGATCGGGATCTACTGGTTGACATGCTTTTTGGTCCTCAGGGGGTTCCCTGGATGCAACTACTTGGTATATTTTTGCGAGTTAAACTTTTGGTGTTGGAAGGCGAGTAGCTTACTTATTTGTCGTTGGGCGAGAGGGAGTCTGTTAGCTTTGTGTCAGGTGTTATATACTGATGGGCCATATGGATAAGGGAGGCAAGGTCTCTTGGATCACCTGGAACGTGCGGGGACTAAACAGACCACAAAAGACCAGACAGGTGCTAGCGTATTTAAATAGACATGGTGTGCAGGTAGTCTTCCTGCAAGAGACGCATCTCAGGAGGCAGGCAGCGGAGACGGTAGCTAAACAGTGGGCGGGGAATAGACTGGCAACAACATATTCCTCATATGCTCGTGGAGTCATGATACTGATTAAGAAGAACATTCCATTTGTGAGTCTTCATGAGGACATTGATAAAGAGGGTCGCTATATCATTTTGCATGGAAAACTGTGTGGTACACTAATAACAATGGTCAATGTTTATGGACCGAATATTGATGACCCTGAGTTTTATGTCACTTTATGGAACAAGGTGTATGCCCTACCTCCCTCAGCAATTGTCTGTGGTGGAGATTTGAATGTGACGTTGGATCGTGAATTAGATAGAAAGGATGACCGACAATGCACGGCTAAAAGAGCAGTTGGAGCGGTGTGGGACGGTATGAATGAGCTTGGCCTGGTGGATGTGTGGCATCTTGGCCATCCGGGAGCGAAAGAGGGTACCTGCTACACGTCTGTGCACGACACCTGGTCATGCTTGTGACGAGAGATGTTAGTGGTTGGGTGAGGAAGGCGGAGCATCTGCCTCGCACGCTGTCGGATCATGCGTCTGTACTTATGACGGTATGGTTGCCATCACATGCGCCTGCGCCATTTTCGTGGCGACTGCCACCTGGGGCTCTGTCGGATCTGGTGTTGCGTGAGAGCTTGAGGGAAGTAATTGAGGACTATTTTGTCAGGAATGTTGGCTCTGTAGATGACGTGTATTGTTTGGGAGGCCTTCAAGGTGACGGTGCGTGGGGCGTGTATTGGTTTGCAGGTTGGTGTGCTCAAATCACTAAGGGACTCCATGGACAAATTGGAGCATGAGCTATTAGGCCTGGAGCAGCAATATGAGTTTCAACCGGCGGAATCTATTTTGGCTGATATACGTTCGAAAGTATAATGAACTAGCGGAACAGGAGGTCTAATATTTATCCAAGCGCACTAGGGCACAGTATTATGGGGAAGGAGGTCGCCCGGGGCGTGGACTGGCAGATAGAATCAAAGAACCATGGGCCAAGCACTGCGGAGTACAAGCCATTAAGGATGGGGACAGAACTGTGACGGATGCGGATGGTATACTGAATTGTTTTGCGCAATATTACACGCAAATGTATGAGCATAGGGAGACGGCTGGTGAAGACGAGATAGCGCAATATTTGGAAGATATAGCGTTGGTCTGGCTGTCAAAGGGGCAACAGGATTTTTTTAATGCATCACATCACGGAGGGGGAACTCAGGGATGTGATTGCGGCTTTGCCGAACGGTAAGGCAGCAGGAACTGACAGTTTACTGTCTGAATTTTATAAAGAATATGTGGACTTACTTTTGCCTCATCTGGCGACGGTACTGGAGGAGGCTCTAGATCAGGGGCAGCTTCCAGCGACGATGCGAGAGGCCCTTCTTGTAGCCCTTCCGAAGCCGGGTAAGCCACAGGACCAGTGTGAGTCCTATCGCCCACTGTCCCTGATGAATATAGATGTAAAGATACTCGCCAAAGTGTTCGCGACACGCCTACGCCTGATATTACCCGATATGATACTGCCGGACCAATCCGGCTTTGTCCCCCTGCGCTCCACAACCCATAACTTGAGAGCTTTATTTGCGGTTCGGTTCTCCATCTACTTAAGCCGGACCTTGCTGCGGTGGCGGTCCTGCTGGACGCTGCCAAAGCGTTTGATTCCGTAGCTTGCCGATATATGATAGCGATGTTACATCGAATGGGGTGCCTTTTGTCTTCACGTCCTGGGTCACCTTACTTTACACCAATCCGATTGCACGGGTGCGGCTCAATGGTCGTGTGTCGGCGCCCTTTTCTATACAGAGAGGCATGAGGCAGGGATGACCACTCTCGCCCCTATTATTTGCCATAGTTTTAGAACCCCTGGCCTGTATTTTGAGGCAACGACACGCGGCCTCAGCGTTACGTTTTCATCTCAGGTCACTCGCGGTTTCCATGTATGCAGATGACATGGTTTTGTATATGCGGGAGCCCGATAGGTATCTGGAAGGGGTGATTCGGGAGTATATCCGGTTCGAACGCTTTTCTGGTCTACCTATAATTGGGATAAATCCATATTTTTGCCTCTGACAGACGTTACACGACCCTTTCAGTTGGAGTTCCCATTGGCATGGGCCACGGATCCTGTTCGGTACCTGGGGATCTGGGTGCACATAGATTCCCAAGAAATAATAAGGGTTAACTATGGGGTAGCGATTTCGAAGCTGGAGGATCAGGTGGCTCGCTGGACACGTCTACCCCTATCGTTTGCTGACCGGGTTGCCCTGATCAAAATGGTGGTGCTACCTAAGTTTCTGTATTATTTTTTTAATATTCCCCTCGCCCTGACGTCTCATTTTTTTGCTACGCTTCAGTCTTTGCTAGTCACTTTGGCCTGGGGGGTAGGAAGCCACGTGTGAAGTGAGACACTCTGACCAAGCCCTATGAGCTGGGCGGGTTTGCTGTGCCAGATATGCGTTTGTACTATCTATGTGCCCAGGCACATTTCGCCTCCTATTGGATTTCGGCACCGCCATATACTCCTCACGTAGCAATTGAGGCAGGAGCAATATATCCACTACCCTTAAAGGCGATGGTAGTAAACCTGCATTCGGTATATGAGAAGGGCGAAGTGGACACGGTGCAATGTACAGCTAAAGCTTGGAGGGAACTGGGGAAACGCTCAGATCGACTGCCGCTGTATGCTCCAGCCATGCCTTTACTGCATCACGCTGGCATCTCAGTGTCGGGTGAGATTTGGGCCCTTTAACTGTTGCAGGATGCCGGGGTGCAGACCATGGGAGATGCTTTTCCGGCGGGCCAATTTCTTCCACTACAAAGCTTTTTGGAACATGAGAATAACGGAACCATGGCTACATTTACTTATGTCTGCGTGCTGCGGTGCGCGATCTGTATCCATCTTTTCCCGTAGAACCA
This sequence comes from Lissotriton vulgaris, assembly GCF_964263255.1. Lineage (NCBI taxonomy): Eukaryota > Metazoa > Chordata > Amphibia > Caudata > Salamandridae > Lissotriton > Lissotriton vulgaris. The sequence continues at coordinate 71,617 of NW_028250453.1, forward strand.
CCTGTGCTGGGCGCATTACAGTTGATGTATACTACGACTACTCGTGTGAAGTTGATTTTGCGGTTGTACCGAGCGTCACAGGTGGACGAGGGGGATATGAATGGGACTGCGAGAGCTCGATGAGATGCCTGTTTGATGGAACCACTGACGGATGATGAATGGCTCGACTGCTGTACTATGACTGGCAATTTCGCAGCTAATGGTAATTTTAGACTCATACACTACAAATTTTTACAGCAGTGGTACTACACACCGGCGCAACTTACCAAATACGGTCTTCGTTTATACGTTTGTTTATAGTGTATGTACAATGAAAGGCTGACAGTATATCCTGAAGCAGAACTGCAGGATCTGAGTATACCAATTGTGAACTGCTACGCCGCCGGACCTTTGGTTGTCGGCTGAAAGGCTGTGTCATTGAGACTGGATTGCCATGCATTTGTGATCTTCGCGGCCGCCCCCTTAGGGTTGTAGGCCAGAGGCTGTGTTCTTGCAGAATGGTACAATAAAAGTCTTTAAAAAACAAAATGATGGTAGACTTTGCACCAAGCTGTTTAGGAAATCTACAGCGGGCAATTCGACTTTAGAGGCAAGTAGCAGCCACCAGAAATCATTGAAGAATAGCATTCCCTATGGGGAACTACTTCGCCTCAAGAGGAATTGTTCAAATGATACGGATTTTGAACAAGCGGCAACAGATGCTATTGAACGTTTTAAGGTCAGAGGATACAAGAGTGGGTTACTCAGTCAGACTTTGGAAAAGGTAAAGAAAATTCCACGCAGCAGCCTTTTGAAAGAACGCAGACAACCCATAGAATGTGATGTAAAATCGAGCAGATTCATCACCACGTTCTCTGGTGAAGCTGAAGGACTAAGAAAGATAT